>NC_140995.1:150476691-150523207 GCF_052327205.1 Somniosus microcephalus | reverse complement strand
GGCAGTAAGTTCCAGACTCCAACCACCCTCTGGGTGAAAAAGTTCCCCCTCAAATCCCCTCTAAATCTCCTGCCCCTTACCTTGAATCTATGCCCCCTTGTTATTGACCCCCCTACTAAGGGGAAAAGTTCCTCTTTATCTACCCTATCTATGCCCCTCATCATTTTGTACACCTCAATCAGGTCCCCCCTCAGCCTTCTTTGCTCCAAGGAAAACAACCCCAGCCTGTTCAGTCTTTCTTCATAGCTGAGGCGCTCCATCCCAGGTAACATCCTGGTGAATCTTCTCTGCACCCTCTCCAAAGCAATCACATCCTTCCTATAGTGAGGCGACCAGAACTGCACACAGTACTCCAGCTGTGGCCTTACCAGCGTTTTGTACAGCTCCATCATAACCTCCCTGCTCTTATACTCTATGCCTCGGCTAATGAAGGCAAGTATCCCATATGCCTTTTTAACCACCTTATCTACCTGTTCTGCTGCCTTCAGGGATCTATGTACATGTACACCAAGGTCCCTCTGACCCTCTGTACTTCCTAGGGTCCTACCACTCATTGTGTATTCCCTTGCCTTATTTGTCCATCCAAAATGCATCACCTCGCACTTTTCAGGGTTAAATTCCATTTGCCACTTTTCCGCCCATCTGACCAACCCGTTTATATCGTCCTGTAGCCTGAGGCTTTCCTCCTCGCAATTTACCACCCCACCAATTTTCGTGTCATCTGCGAACTTACTGATCATACCTTTTACATTCTCCTCCAAATCATTTATGTAGATCACAAACAGCAAGGGACCCAGCACCGATCCCTGAGGTACCCCACTGGACACAGGCTTCCAGTCACAAAAGCAACCTTCGACCATCACCCTCTGCCTCCTGCCACTCAGCCAGTTTAGGATCCAACATGCCAAGGCACCCTGGATCCCATGGGCTCTTACCTTCTTGACCAGTCTCCTATGCGGGACTTTGTCAAAAGCCTTACTGAAGTCCATGTATACCACATCCACAGCATTTCCTTCATCCACACACCTAGTCACCCCCTTGAAAAATTCAATCAGATTGGTCAGACATGATTTACCCTTGACAAAGCCATGCTGACTATCCCCGATTAATCCTTGCCTCTCCAAGTGGAGACTAATTTTGTCCCTCAGAATCTTTTCCAATAATTTCCCTACCACAGATGTTAGGCTCACTGGCCTGTAATTCCCTGGTTTATCCCTGCTACCCTTCTTGAATAACGGTACTACGTTAGCTGTTCTCCAGTCCTCTGGTACATCCCCTGTGGCCAGAGAGGTTCTGAAAATTTGTGTCAGAGCCCCTGCAATCTCCTCCTTTGCCTCACACAGCAGCCTGAGATACATCTCGTCCGGGCCTGGGGATTTATCCACTTTTTGGCCTGCTAAAACCGCTAGTACCTCTTCCCTCTCGATGCTAATATGTTCAAGTATATCACAGTCCCCTTGCCCGATTTCTATGTCTACATCGTCTTTCTCCATAGTGAACACAGATGCAAAAAATTCATTTGGCCTACATCATTTGGCTCTACATACAGATTGCCACTTTGGTCCCTAATGGGCCCTACCCTTTCCCTGGTTATCCTCTTGCCCTTAATATACTTATAAAACATCTTAGGATTTTCCTTTATTTTGCTCGTCAGTGTTATTTCATGGCCCCTCCTCGCTCTCCTAATTTCTTTTTTAAGTATGCCCCTGCACTTTTTATACTCCTCTAGGGCTTCCTCCGTCTTAAGTCTTTTGTAACTGCCAAAAGCCCCCCTTTTTTTCCTAATGCTTTTTTGTATATCCCTTGTCATCCAAGGTTCCCTTTGCTTGTTGGTCCCACCCTTGACCTTTACGGGAACATGTTGGCGTTGTACTCTCTCTATTTCCCTTCTGAAAGTCTCCCACTGCTTTGATGTGGATTTTCCTATAAGTATCTGCTCCCAGTCCACTTTTGCCAGATCCTGCCTTATCATATTAAAATCGGCCTTCCCCCAATTTAGAACCCTTATTTCCGGGCCGTCTTTGTCTTTTTCCATGACCACCTTAAATCTCACCGAATTATGGTCACTGTCGCCAAAATGCTCTCCTACTGACACTTCCACCACTTGCCCGGCTACATTCCCTAGAATTAGGTCCAGTACCGCCCCCTCTCTTGTAGGACTTTCTACATGTTGGCTCAAAAAGCTCTCCTGGATGCACTTTAAGAATTCTGCACCCTCTAAGCCTTTCACACTCTGACTATCCCAATTAATATTGGGGAAGTTGAAATCCCCCACTATTATTACCCTATTATTTTCGCACTTCTCTGAGATTTGCCTACATATCTGTTCCTCTATCTCCCCCTGACTGTTCGGGGGCCTATAGTACACTCCCAGCAAAGTGCTTGCCCCCTTTTTGTTTTTAAGTTCTACCCATATGGCCTCATTAGAGGAACCCGCTAATATATCATCCCTCCTTACAGCAGTAATTGACTCCTTAATTAATATTGCAACACCCCCTCCCCTTTTACAACCCCCTCTGTCTCGCCTGAAGATTCTATACCCCGGAATATTGAGCTGCCAGTCCCGACCCTCCCTCAACCATGTCTCCGTGATAGCAACAATATCGTACTCCCATGTGTTCAACAACAACTTCAGTTCATCCACCTTATTTGCAAGACTCCTTGCATTAAAATAAATGCCTTCCAGCCTTGCCATATTGCCTTTTGCCTTCACATATTTGCTCTGCCTTCCCAGCTGACTTGTTTTTTCCTCCGTATTTGGCTGTAAATCACCCCCTACTATAGCTCCACTCTGTATCCCATCCCCCTGCCAAGTTAGTTTAAACCCCCCCCAACAGTGCTAGCAAACCTCCCCACAAGGATATTGGTCCCCCTCTGGTTCAGGTGTAAACCGTCCGAATTGTACAAGTCCCACCTTTCCCAGAAGCAGACCCAGTGATCCAGGAAACTAAAGCTCTCCCTCCTGCACCATCCCTTTAGCCACGCATTCATCTGTTCTATCTTCCTATTCCTATACTCACTAGCACGTGGCACCGGGAGTAATCCAGAGATTACAACTTTTGAGGTCCTGCTCTTTAATCTTCTACCCAGCTCCCTAAATTCTTGCTGCAGGACCTCATCCCTCTTTTTACCTATTTCGTTGGTACCAATGTGGACCACGACCTCTGGCTGTTCGCCCTCCCCCTCCAGAATGCCCTGCAGCCGCTCAGTGACATCCTTGACCCTGGCACCAGGGAGGCAACAAACCATCCTGGACTCACGTCTACGGCCACAGAAACGCCTATCTGTTCCCCTAACTATAGAATCCCCTACCACTATTGCTCTCCCACTCTTTTTCCTCCCTTTTTGGGCAGCAGGAGCACCCCCAGTGCCAGGAAGTTGGCTGCTGCCGCCTTCCCCTGATAAGTCATCCCCCCCAACAGTATCCAAAGCGGTAAACCTGGTTGAAAGGGAGATGGCCACAGGGGTCCCCTGCACTACCTGCCTGCTTCTATTGTTCCGCCTGGTGGTCACCCATTTCCCCTCTGCCTCTGCAGCCCTACCCTGCGGCGTGACCAACTCACTGTACGAGTAATTCGTATATGAGAAGAACATTTTCAGTGACCAAATGCTGTTGCAGAGACATTTTTTAAAGAAGGAAAGATGAAAAATAGTTCAATCTCTTCCTAAATGTTATAATTTGTGGTTCTTACTATAAAATCCCAGTACCTAACCCCATGGAACAGTCTAATAGATATCTGCAGATGAAGCCTGCTGAATTCAAACACCCTCCCTAGCAACCCTTGGAAGGGATTATAATTTGTATTATTTTTGCTCAGAGCATTGTAGTTTATGCCTCTAACTATGAGGTGAACATTTATTATTTAAAGTTTTGTTTAGAATTGAAAGACAAACATAGTCCATAATCAGGCTTTGTGCTTTGGTTTGTGTAATAGTGATAAAGTAAATATAACTCTTTATACGTATCTGTGACTAGATTTGCTGAAAAACATGTCTATTTTCTGAACAGTCTGCTTATTCGATCTTTGTAACTGGCAGAGTTGGCATGGCCTCAAATAAACCGCTTATGTGGCTGAATAAAGGTTGTTCTTTTAACTACACCAACTGACTCCCACACCTAGAGAGAGAAGGCAAATTAATAGGTTTTCAAGTGGACTTTTTGGAATGTTTTTTGTAAGTCTAGGTACACCATGACATAGGACTTTCTGTAATCCATTTTGAATGTCAATTCCTCAAAAAAAAAGTCGAGGAGTTTGGTGAGGCAGGACCTCCCCCCTGAATCCATGTTGGCTGCTGTTTACTAGATTATTGTAGAACTAACCCTCAAGTTTGCTCCTAATAATCAATGTTATTATTTTACCTGGTATTGAAGTAAGGCTAATGGGTCTTTGTCACACTTTTAGAAAATGAGCACCTCCGGGACCTCTGCAGTGTTGTTTTAGTAACTCCCTCATAATAACTGTTACTGTTTTACATAATTCGTCCCTAGACTCTCTCAGTCCTCTTGAGATAAATACTATCTATCCCTGGGGATTTATTTGTTTTAAGCCCTTTAAGCCAGTCAAGTAATTCCATCCCTTTTATATCAAACTTGTTGGCCTAGAAATTCGATTAAACCTGTAAAAAGAGTGCAGGCAGCACCAGAGTGCAGAAACTCCCGTGCAACGCACTCTTTCAGGTGGTAAGATCAGCAGAAGGCCGAAGGTTGAGTCTAATCTATCTGTGCGATGTTATCAGGAAATCGCGATTTCTTGAAGTTAACTGCAATGTTTCCGGTGATGTTTCTCGGTTGACAGAGAGGGTTTGCAAGATAAATGAAAGCCTAAACTGTCTAGTTTAAACGCTCATATTTTAAAGAATGCAACCAATATTTCCAATTCTACTCTCTAGAATACAAATAAAAGCAATCTATTATTTTAATACACATAAATAGTGAATAAGCTTTGTTATTAGAGGCTTTTTAGGAGTATATCTCTCTAGAAAGTACTCGGATAAGCATTTTGAATGGGCCGTGATGTACTGGAATTTAGAAATTTCTTTGTAATACTGGATGTTAGAGCCGACATAGGTGATCCATGATTCCTCCCTGAATGGGCCAAACGATGTGAAAAGTTTACTGGAAACCCTGAACACCTGAATATCGATACGGGTAAATGCAGATGTACAAATTCCTTCAGAAACAGAAAAAAGTCGTTTGGTCTCCGTTAATTGAAAATGTAATAAGCACACACCTGAACAGGATTGATATTCAATACGGACGTTTGTAACAATAATAGTAAACATTTACAAAGCCCAAATATCATTTTGTTTCCAGTTTGCTGACACGACTGCAAGTGCTTATTAGTAAGATTTGAAAACCTGGTGTACAAGTGTACGTCTTGCGTTACACAACTGACTGATAGTAATGGATCAGGCCTTTAGATGCAGTATAAGTCCCCCAGACTGTTTGTAACCATATGCTGTTCTGTACACATTAAGTGCCAGAATTCATTGACCTGCCCTGTTGAGTGCTGGCACATAATGTGCGCACTCATGGGCGTGCTTTGAAAAGGACGTAAGAGGAGCCTGCCACAGGCCCAGACTGGCAGCCACGTCCTTCAATGCCAGTGGTAAGTTGTGTGAAGGAGGCTTTGGCAGGGCCTCTTCAGCTCCAACACCTGTGGAACTGGTCAGATAGTGCAAGGTGCTGCTCCGACCAGTTACAAATAGTTACAGCCTTATTAAAGGGGTCCCAGGGGGAGGAGAGAGAGGGGATTGGAGGGGGAGGGAGGAGAGGGGAGATTGGAGGGAGGAGAGGGGATCGGAGGGGGAGTGAGGAGAGGAGATCGGAGGAGGAGAGAGAATGGAGGGGGGAAAGAGGAGATCGGATGGGGAGAGAGGTCAGAGGGGATGAGAGAGAAGAGATCGGAGGGGAAGAGAGAGGGGATCGGAGGGGGAAAGAGGAGATCAGAGGGGGAGAGAGGAGGTTGGAGGGGGAGAGAGACAGTGGAGATTGGAATGGAGAGAGGAGATCAGAGGGGGAGAAAGAGAGGAAATCAAAGGGGGAGAAAGAGAGGAGATCGGAGGGCGAGGGAGGAGATGGGATTGGGGTGGAGAAAGAGAGATCGGAGAGGGGAGGATAGGGGATTGGAAAGGGGAGAGAGGAGCTCGGAGAGAGAGGAGCTCTGAGAGCAGCGGGAGGTCAGGAGCTCGGGGGGAGGAAAGGTTAGGAACTCGGGGAGGGAAGGTCAGGAACCTGTTGGGGGTAGCACAGTGAGAACAGTGGGGAGGGGGAGGGGGGGAGAACGTGATCCAGGTCTAAAGGGGGTGGATTGAGAGCAAGAACGTGATCCAAATGGGAAAATAGATCACATTCTTCACCCTCTGTTAGGCCTGGATCACGGTCATCCACCCCCACTCCCTTTACACCTGCACCATGTTCGCCCTCTCCTCCGCCCTCCCTCTCCCCCCCTCCCCAGACTGCAGCAGCTCAAGAAGGCAGCTCACTACCACCCTCTCAAGGGCAACTAGGGATGGGCAATAAAAAAATTAATTTTAAAAATTGAGAGCATATTCTGTTTTGGTCCTACAACATGCATAACATTATATGTGTTATTTGCCAGACTCGACTGTTCCAATGTTCTCCTGGCCAGCCTCCCATTTTCCATACTCAATGAACTTGAGCTCATCCAAAACTCTGCTGCATTTATCATAAAATGCAGCAAGTCCCATTCACCCATCACCCCTGTACTCGCTAAACTGCACGGCCAAAAAAAAAATAGAGGGAACATTGAAATATAAACAGAAAATGCTGGAAATACTCAGCAGGTCAGGCAGCATCTGATGAAAGGTCATCGACCTGAAACGTTAACTCTTGTTTCTCTCTCCACAGATGTTGCCTGACCTGTTGAGTATCTCCAGCACTTTGTTTCCATTTCAGATTTCCAGCATCTGCAGTTTTTGCTTTTGTATAGGGGGAACATTGACCACCAACACGTTTAAAATTGTCATCCTCATGTTAAAATCCCTTCATGGTCTCACCCCTTCCTATCTGAACTCGGCAGTGTGAGTGCTCCTAACCCGGGAGGGTGAGCCCTGTCTGTTCTTTGAAAACAGTCGTGTTAGCACTGTTGAGCTCTGGAGCTGGCTGTCACAATGAATAGATCAAATTACACATTGCAAAGTACTTGATTACTCAGGCAGGCAAGATCTCATTACACATTCCAGACCCTTCCGCGACCGGTGGGTGCCGCGGGGGCTGGAGTGCATCATTACCCCGGCCAATGAAATTTTAATTTAATTTGTTACGGTTCTTTTAAAGTTTTATTAGTTACAGTCCTGTTTAATCACCCCAAATCAGAAGAGCACACATTTCAGACAAACTGCTGGGTGTGTCTTGTCCTCCAAGGGGCCCAATCAGAAATCTGGTCTTGCCCTCCAAGGGGACCAATCAGAACTTTGGTGTCACAAATAGTTACAGCCGTCAAAAATGGGTTGCCAATTAATCTCTCCGCTTTAAACAAGCACGAGGTTCGCTGTGACAAAGGTCAAGCACAGCCCCCACCCAATCTTTCAATGGATTTCCCGCCTCGAGCGCCGCGTTCTCTTGTCTCTCTCCCCCCCACCCCCCCAATCAGTGACGGCTTCCCGTACCACGTGACACGACCCTAGGCTGGGCAAAGTAAATCGATCGCGGGCACATCGATCGGACCGGGTCACGTGGCCATCGATCGGTCGGTTTCCGGCTGGTGCCGCGCCGGGCCGGAAGCTGGGCCTGAGCTGGAGCAGCAGCCGCGGCGGCGGCGGAGCGAAGCAGAGCGGGGCCGGATTGTCTGCTGGCGGGTTTCTCTCAATGGCATTTCTCCGCCGCGCAAGATGACCGATTACATCGAGGAGCAGCGCAACGAGCTGGAGGCGCTGGAGTCCATTTATCCGGACTCGTTCACAGGTGAGCAGCCTCCCTCTCTCCCTCTCTCCCTCCCGAGCTCTCTCGGCATGTGTCCGGGCTGGACTGACACACCGGGCTGGGGGGAGGGAGGCAGGCCTCCAATCCTTCAGCAGCTTCCTGGCCCAGCCCAGTGGACGGGCAGGGTGGGAGTGATGGCCACTCGCTTCTCCCCGTCAACATTGACCAAAGTAAATCGGGTCCTTTTTGTGGGCGGCTCACATTCTCTTTCCAGAAAACGCCTGACTATTAAAAACCTGACCTCGTGCATTTTCGCCTCCAGTTCCGCGGCAATGACCATCTCTTTCATCTCATTGAAACGTATAGAATTCTGACAGGGCTAGACAGACTGGATGCAGGGAGGATGTTTCCCCTGACTGGGGCGTCTAGAACGAGGGAGTCTCAGGATACCGGGTAGGATACTTAGGACTGAGATGAGAAATTTCTTCACTCAGAGGGTGGTGAACCTGTGGAATTCTCTACCACAGAAGGCTGAGGAGGCCAAGTCACTGAATATATTTAAGAAGGAGATAGATTTCTAGACACAAAAGACATCAAGGGGTATGGGGAGAGAGCAGGAATATGGTATTGAGATAGAGCATCAGCTGTGATCATATTGAGTGGCGGAGCGGGCTCGAGGGGCTGAATGACCTATCACAGAATCACAGAAACCCCACAGTGCAGATAGAGGCCATTTCGGCCCATCGAGCCTGCACCAACACATATCCCACCCGATCCCCGTAACCCCTACACCAACACATATCCCACCCTATCCCCGTAACCCCACGTATTTAATCCCCCTAACACTAAGGGTCAATTTATCATAGCCAATCAACCTAACTCGCACATCTTTGGACTGTGGGAGGAAACCGGAGCACCCGGAGGAAACCCACGCAAACACGGGGAGAATGTGCAAACTCCACACAGACAGTCGCCCGAGGCCGGATTCGAACCCGGGTCCCTGGCGCTGTGAGGCAACAGTGCTAACCACTATGCCACCGTGCTGCCCCTACTCCTCCTATTTTTCTATGTTTCTGTTTCTGTTTTCTATGGTCAAAATCTGACTCCACAAGCATGGGTTTCCCTTTTTCACTCTGTTAAGCCCTCCTTTAGTGCACTGGGGTGTCAGCCTGGACTTGATCCCACAACCTTCTGACTCAAGTGAGAGTGCTACCACTGAGCCACTGGCTAACACCTGAATTAACTTTATGAATGAGATGGAGCTCAAATTTTAAAGTAGCCTCATTACAAAAATACTTTATTTTTTTTATAAAACGGAATCGACTGAGGGACTGTGGTGGAAAAAAAAAAGTAGCCGTCAATATAAGGTTGGATTAATCAAATGTCTACTGCAAAGGAGTTCACTTGTTAAATCCTGCCAAATGATCTAGGTCTTCTGATTTTTATATTAAAGGGAAGCTAGATAAGTACAAGAGGGAGACAAGAATGAGGTTCTGCTGATAGGGTTAAGCGACGAAGGAGCGATGTCCTGGGGCTGAGATGATTGGCCTCCGACAACCACAACCATCATCTTTTGTGCTAGGTATGACTCCAACCAGTGGAAAGTTTTCCCCCTGATTCCCATTAACTTCAATTTTACTAGGGCTTCTTGATGCCACACTCTTGTCAAAAGCTGCCTTAATGTAAAGAGCAGTCACTCTCGCCTCACCTCTGGAATTCAGCTCTTTTGTTATTGGTGAGTAAGTGACGCTTGATAGCACTATCGATGACATCTTCCATTTGCTGATGACTTAGAGTAGGCTGATGAGGCAGTAATTGGCCAGATTGGATTTGTCCTGCTTTTAGTGGATAGGACATACCCGGGCATTTTTCCACATTGTTGGAAAGATGCCAATGTTGTAGTTGTACTGGAACAGCTTGGCTAGAGACACAGTTCTGGAGCACAAGTTTTCAGCACTACAGCCGGGATGTTGTCAGAGCCCATAGCCTTTGTTGTATCCAGTGCACTCAGCCGATACTGGATATCACGTGGAGTGAATCGAATTGGCTGAAGAATGGCTTCTGTGTTGGTATGGATGTCAGGCGGACGCCGAGATGGATCATCCACTCGGCACTTCTGGCTGAATATGGTTGCAAACACTTCAGCTCTGCCGTCATTGAGGATGGGGATCTTCATGGAACCTCCTCCTCCCATTAGTTGTTTAATTGTCCACCACCATTTACGACTGGATGCGGCAGGATTGCAGAGCTTTGATCTGCATAGCTTGCTGCTTCCGCTGTTTAGCATGCATGTAGTCCTGTGTTGTAGCTTCACCAGGTTGGCACTTCATTTTTAGTTACGCCTGCTCCTGACATGCTCTTCTACACTCCTCATTGAACCAGGGTTGATCCCCTGGCTTGAGGGTAATGGTAGAGTGAGTAATATGCCAGGCCATCAGGTTAGATTGTGGTGGAATACAATTCTGCTGCTGTTGATTGCCCACAGTGCCTCATGGATGTGCTAGATCTGTTCTGAATCTATCCCATTTAGCATGGTTGTAGTGCCACAGAACATGATGGAGGGTGTCCTCGGTGTGAAGACAAGAGGACTGTGTGATGGTCTCTTCTGCTAATATTGTCATGGACAGATGCACCTGTGATGGGTAGCTTGGTGAGGGCGAGGTTGAGTAGGCTTTGATGTGTGCCAATGAAGTAGACAATGTTGTTGAGCTACTTGAGCGTTGCAGCCGTACCCCTCTTGGTGAGTGGTGAGATTGCATCACACTCCTGACTTGAACCGTGTAGATGGGCTTTGTGGGATCAGGACGACGTGAGTCACTCATTGCAAAGTACCCAGCCCCTACTGACCCCCAGGATGTTGTTGGTGGATTTGGTGATTGTGGTGGTACTGTTGAAGTTCAGAGAATTGGATTTTTTCCTTGTTGAAAATAGTCATTGCCCAGCACTTGTGTGCATGAATGTTACCTGCCACATGTCGCCCCACGCTTCATTATCGGAGAAGTTGTGAATGGAGCTGAATGTTGGAATTTTCAGTGAAGGCTCTCTCTTGACCTTATGATAGGAAGAAGGTCATTGATAAAGCAGCTGAAAATTGTTCGGCCTGAGGAACCCTTGGGGACTGTGATGATTGGCCTATTGACAATTGTCCCTGCCTTCCTGTGTGCCAGGTACGACACCAGCCACTTGAAGGGTTTTCTGTTGACTGCCCCAATGACCTCGGGTTTGCTTGGACTCCCTGGTTCCACACTTGGTTAAATGCTGCCTTGATGTCGAGAGCAACAATTCTCATCTCTCCATGTTCAGCTCTTGCACCCATGATTGAATACCCTAATGACATTCTCTGCCTATCGTGACTAATGCCTCTTGGGTGAGGCACCCAAGTCAATACTACAGAAATGAATGGGAGAAAATTGTCAAGAAAAGCCTTGATATTATCGATCTGTTAAATAAATCAGTAGCTCTCGTCATTGGGAAAATTATGAAAGGCTTGGCAAAATGTGACATTTTAAAAACTCCTTTAAGTGTTGTCTGATTCATTTCCTAAAATGATAGACGTCAAGATCGATCTCATTTTTAAATCAGTGTGATAGTCATTCCTAACAAGCGACACTTGCAGCTCTGAGCCTTCCCAAAGCCCTCCACGGATGATGGGATGGGTATTCATGTTTTTTTAGTACTTTTTTTTAAAATTTTGGGAACATCTATATTGAAATTGTAGCACTCAAAGATTTGTCCGTAGCAGTAATGGTGTGCATATTTTTGCAGGATTCCATTTTATAGATGTCACACATATATTGGGTTTAGGTAAGGGATGTGGAATGTTGAAGCATTGAATAAGGGAATACTGTAGCAGTTGCCTTTAATAACCTTTACCTGCAAATGTGTTCTTGTGCAGGACAAGAAAAGGGGCAGAAAGAGGTCCCAAGATAAAGAGCCTCAAGACCGAGCATCTAATTAGACATTTGGATGTTCTGTCCCCTTTGTTGGTCCTTGCCTCTTTTACCTTTTCTCATTCTAGGCCAAGATCTGTTCTTGTACCTGCTTCTATTACATCCTGGTGACTACTTTATTCACTCTTGTTACTCCCTTCACTGCATCCTGGCAAGCATTGCCCTGGTGTCTGATGCTTTATTTTGCATCAGAAATATCATTTGAAATCCATATTTTTTTTATTTCTCTTGAATGCAGCATCTTCCATCTATCCAAACATATTCTTAAAGCTATCTATTATTGCCTGCTGGTGGTGCTGTTTGGGCTAATAAAAACTGCAGCATCATTGGAAGTGGCTTGGATTGTTCCATGAGGAATGCAAGTAGTCAGCAGGATGAAGTAGGTATGATCGTCATTTGGGAGAGGGGGGTAAAGCTAGTCTGCTTCAGGAAATGGACAGGGTCTTCAAATAACACATTTAAATGGTGACTGAGTGTGTGTATATAAATGTTACAGTAGGTCCCAGCCAGTCTACTCTCATTTATATATCACGTATAAAGAATCCTGTTTTGTGTGTGTGTATAGCGCACACTTCATATAACACTTTCCTGTCGATCTTTCAATTTTTAATCCCCATTTCTTGTTTTTGTCTCTGACTCATTCTCTCCCTGTGACTCACTCCAGCTCTAAACCGCCGAGCTGCTGATTTACATCTCCAATTTGCAAGTGGTGCAGTTCGCAACAGCTCTGGCCATCTTGGGCTTAGGTTTTTTGAAGTGCTTACTATGTATTTAGTATCTTTATATTTATTTCATCTAATTTGTAATGTTTAAACCTCTAGAGGGAGGGGTGGCCCTGGATGGATTTCTCTCACTTGCCATGCATTTTGGTGAACCCCGCCAGATGTTTCCTGCATTCCATAATGTTTTGATTCTGCAGCCTTGTCTGGATCCCTACAGATTCCTATATTGCATATATAATAAAAGCAGATTTTGTTGCTAAAAAACAATTTAAGGTCAGGCCTGACATGGACAAGCTGGCCACATTTCCCTGGGCCTGCTTCCTCTCCCCAGTGCTGCTGTGGCTCCTTCTACCCCAGTGCCCCAAGATAGTGGTACCTAATAGACCAGGAGATCCCACACCTCCGTGCTAACAAATCTCAAGACCCTCGCTTCCCACTGTAACCAGACCACTGCCCTTCTCCAGAGTAGATAGATCCTGGTATCTCTCCCTAATGCTCCCAGATCTCCCTTCCCATGCTGCTGCCGGACCTGGGCAGCATCCCGCTTCCTAAAACCCAGGAATCCTCAACCACTGTCAGGTCCCCGGAGTCATCCAGTAAATCTTTAAGGTTAAGAAGGCAAATGGTATGCTGACCTTCATAGCGAGAGGATTCGAGTACAGGGGCAAGGATGGCTTGCTGCAGTTGTACAGGGCCTTGGTGAGACCACACCTTGAGTATTGTGTGCAGTTTTGGTCACCTTATCTGAGGAAAGATGTTCTTGCCATGGAGGAAGTGCAGCGAAGATTCACCAGACTGATACCTGGGATGGCAGGAATGATGTATGAGGAGAGATTGGGTCGATTAGGCTTATATTCACTAGAGTTTAGAAGAATGAGAGGGGATTTCATTGAAACTTACAAAATTCTAACAGGACTAGACAGACTAGATGTAGGAAGGCTGTTCCCGATGGCGGGGGAGTCCAGAACCAGGGGTCACAGTCTAAGGATAAAGGGGTAAGACATTTAGGACAGAGATGAGGAGGAATTTCTTCACCCAGAGAGTGGTGAACCTGTGGAATTCTCTACCACAGAAGACAGTTGAGGCCAATTCATTAAATATATTCAAGAAGGAGTTAGATATATTTCTTAAGGCTAAGGGGATCAAGGGATATGGGGAGAAAGCAGGGACAGGTTACTGAATTTGGATGATCAGCCATGATCGCATTGAATGGCGGAGCAGGCTCGAGGGGCCGAATGGCCTACTCCTGCTCCTATCTTCCATGTTTCTATCTATCCCCATGTCCGACACCCCAGAATCCCTCTTCATATTACTTCCATTCCCCGAACCATCGCCAGTGCTGCCAAAGCATGATAACCCCCCATAACTGCTAACCCTGTATACCCCCCCATAACTGCTAACCCTGTACACCCCCCATAACTGCTAACCCTGTATACCAACTTACATTTTGCTATCATTTTCCTGTGGATCCTGAGTTTTCAAAAAAGGTCAGAGGTAAAGAATTAAATGCATAGCCAGAGGAACATATAAATGAACAAATTAAAGTTTTTGCAGAAACGCAAATACCAGTTAAAATTTTTTTTTTTTTTTAATCCCCAAATCTTGTAATGAAAAGAGAATTTGGTGTATTCGTCATTTTTTAAAATTCATTCTCAGGATGTGGGCGTCGCTGGCAAGGCCATGATTTATTGCCAACCTGCAGTTGCATTGGTGGTTTTGATACAATTGAGTGGCTTGCTGGGCCATTTCAGAGGGGCAGTTAAAAGTCGACCACATTGGTGTGGGACTGGAGTCACGTATAGGCCAGACCGGCTAAGGATGGCCGGTTTCTTTCCCTAATGGACAATAATGAACCAGTTGGAGTTTTACGACAATCAGGGTCACTTACTGATACCATATTTTAATTCCAAAGTGCCATAGTGGAATTTGAACTCATTCTCTGGATTAATAGTCCAGTAACATAACCACTATATTACAATGCCATTTTATTGCTACACTGCAGTGCAACAAGAGGTTTACTGAAATGCAGATTTGATTCGTGATTCTCCAATAGTTGGCATTATTGCTTGTGCTTTAGCTTTATGCTAAGAGCCACTGTCAGAGGGAAAGCCAAAAGGAGTAAAACTACTAAAACTGCATTACGGGGGGGGGGGGGGGAAAGAAATGTGTAATTAAACTGTATTTTAATGGCTTATTTTGGTATATTTTGTGTGAAGCAATTTCTATTAATCTGGACTCTTTTGTGGGTACTAACATTTATTTTTCTTCTAGTGGTGTTGGAGAATCCTACATGTTTTACTATCACTGTAACATCTGAAACGGGTGAAAATGAAGAAAGTAAGTGCCTAAATTTGGTTGAATATGTTTCCAAGTGCTTTATTGAGCACTGAACTGCTGTTTCTTTTCATTCTGTATAAGTGTTAAATGGAAAGCCTGATTGGTTGTGTAATATTTGTTACTGATGCCATATTTGTAATAGATGAAGTCTGGAACTGTACTGGAAAAGATCCATTTGGACCTTTTTTGAAGCCATTGCAGATAATTTGCTCTATGATGGACTGTACACAATTTAAAGCTCTTGAGGGTTCAGAATAAGTACAAAAATACTTTCTCCCACGCCAAAGTAAACTTGCAAAATTACGCACATAACATAAAATTGCAATCTCAATTGCAAAGCCCCCTGAAGTAGTTGGGGTGGACAGATGATATTCCCATTGTTCTAGTAGCATGGGAACTATGATATTTCATACTGTATTTGCTGATCTGTCTAGTTAAAAATTGTAACTAGATATTATCCAGCTTGTTTAAAAATAAAATTGGAGGCATTAGGGGGACCAGGGGCCAATGTAGGTCAGCAAGGGTGATAGGTGAGCAGGACCTAGGATAGGATAGGATACAGGCAGTAGGATATAGGAACAGGAGTAGGCCTTTTAGCCCCTCGAGCCTGTTCCGCCATTCAATGAGATCGTGGCTGATCTGCGACCTAACTCCATATACCCGCCTTTGGCCCATATCCCTTAATATCTTTGGTTAACAAAAACCTATCAATCTCAGATTTAAAATTAACAATTGATCTAGCATCAATTGCCGTTTGCGGAAGAGAGTTCCAAACTTCTACCACCCTTTGTATGTAGCAGTGTTTCCTAATTTCACTCCTGAAAGGTCTGGCTCTAATTTTTAGACTATGCCCCCTAGTCCTAGACTCCCCAACCAGCGAAAATAGTTTATCTCTACCCTATCTGTTCCCCTTTAATATTTTGAAAATTTCGATCAAATCACCCCTTAACCTTCTAAATTCTAGGGAATACAACCCTAACAAGGGTCCTCAATTTAAATAAAGGAAACTACGATGGTCTGAGGAGCGAGTTGGGTAGGATTGAGTGGGGAATGGCGCTCAAAGGGTTGACGGTGGATAGGCAATGGCAAACATTCAAAGACCGAATGGATGAGCTACAGAATTTGTTCATCCCAGTTTGGCATAAAAATAAAACCAAAAAGGTGACTCAACCGTGGCTAACAAGGGAAATTAGGGATAGCATAAGATCCGAGGAGAGGACATATAAATTGGCTAGAAAAAGCAATAATCCTGAGGATTGGGAGCAGTTTAGGAGTCAACAAAGGAGGACAAAGGGATTAATTAAGAAAGGGAAAATAGAATATGAGAGTAAGCTAGCAGGGAACATAAAAACTGACTCTAAAAGCTTTTATAGATATGTGAAGAGGAAAAGATTGGTGAAGTCAAGCGTAGGGCCCTTACAGTCAGAATGAGGGGAATTTATAATGGGAAACAAGGAAATGGCAGACCAACTAAATACATACTTTGGTTCTGTCTTCACAAAGGAGGACACAAATAACCTCCCAGAGATGCCGGGGAACATAGGGTCTGATGAAAGAGAGGAACTGAAAGAAATCAGTATTTGTAGGAAAATGGTGTTAGGAAAATTGATGGGACTGAAGGCTGATAAATCCCCAAGGCCTGATGGTCTACATCCCAGGGTACTTAAGGAAGTGGCCCTAGAGATAGTAGATGCATTACTGGTCATCTTCCAGAACTCGATAGACTCTGGAACAGTACCCATGGATTGGAGGGTAGCTAATGTTACCCCACTATTCAAAAAAGGTGGTAGAGGAAAAGCGGGGAATTATAGACCGGTAAGCCTGACATTGGTAGTGGGGAAAATGCTAGAGTATTATAAAAGATGTAATAGCAGAGCACTTGGAAAGCAGTGACAGGATTGGACAAAGTCAACATGGATTTACAAAAGGTAAATCATGCTTGACGAATCTACTGGAATTTTTTGAGGATGTAACTGGTAAAATAGATAAGGGAGAACCAGTGGATGTGGTGTATTTGGACTTTCAGAAGGCTTTCGATAAGGTCCCGCATAAGAGATTAGCGTGCAAAATTAAGGCACATGGGATTGGGGCAAGGTATTGACTTGGATAGAGAACTGGTTGGCGGACAGAAAGCAAAGAGTTGGAATAAACGGGTCGTTTTCCGAGTGGCAGGCAGTGACGAGTGGGGTACCGCAAGGATCGGTCCTAGGACCCCAGCTGTTCACAATATATATTAATGACCTGGACGAGGGAATTGGATGTAATATCTCCAAATTTGCAGACGACACAAAGCTGGGCGGGAGGGTAAGCTGCGAGGAGGATGTCGGGGAAACTCCAGTACGATTTGGACAGGTTGGGTGATTGGGCAGAAACATGGCAAATGCACTATAATGTGGATAAATGTGAGGTTATCCACTTTGGTGGCAAAAACAGGAAGGCAGATTATTATTTGAATGGCAATAGATTGGGAGAAGGGGAAGTGCAAAGAGACCTGGGTGTCCTTGTGCACCAGTCGCTGAAGGTAAGCATGCAGGTGCAGCAGGCGGTTAAGAAGGCAAATGGTATGTTGGCCTTCGTAGCAAGAGGGTTCGAGTACAGGAACAAGGATGTCTTGCTACAGTTGTACAGGGCCTTGGTGAGACCGCACCTTGAGTATTGTGTGCAGTTTTGGTCACCTTACCTGAGGAAGGACGTTCTTGCCATGGAGGGAGTGCAGCGAAGATTCACCAGGCTGATACCTGGGATGGCAGGAATGACGTATGAGGAGAGATTGTGTCGATTGGGCTTATACTCACTGGAGTTTAGAAGATTGAGAGGGGATTTCATCGAAACCTATAAAATTCTGTCAGGTCTGGACAGACTAGATGCAGGAAGGATGTTTCTGATGGCCGGGGAGTCCAGAACCAGGGGTCATAGTCTAAGGATAAGGGGTAAGCCATTTTGGACTGAGATGAGGAGGAATTTCTTCACCCAGAGAGTGGTGAACCTGTGGAATTCTCTGCCACAGAGGGCGGTGGAGGCTAGTTCATTAAATATATTCAAGATAGGGTTGGATATATTTCTTGAGGCTAAAGGGATCAAGGGATATGGGGAAAAGGCAGGGACAGGGTACTGAATTTGGATGATCAGCCATGATCACATTGAATGGCGGAGCAGGCTCGAAGGGCCGAATGGCCTACTCCTGCTCCTATCTTCTATGTTTCTACGTAACTTGTGTAACCTCTCCTCGTAATTTAACCCTTGGAGTCCGGGTATCATTCTGGTAAACCTACGCTGCACTCCCTCCAAGGCCAATATATCCTTCCTAAGGTGTGGTGCCCAGACCTGCTCACAGTACTCCAGGTGTGGTCTAACCAGGGTTTTGTATAGCTGCAGCATAACTTCTACCCCCTTGTATTCTTGTCCTCTAGATATAAAGGCCAGCATTCCATTAGCCTTTTTGATTATTTTCTGTACCTGTTCATGACATTTTAATGATCTATGTACCTGGAACCCCAAGTCTCTTTGGACCTCCATTGTCTTTAGCGTTTCACCATGTAGAAAGTACCCTGTTCTATCCTTTTTAGTTCCAAATTGGATGACCTCACATTTGCCTACATTGAAATCCATTTGCCACAGTTTTGCCCTTTCACTTAATCTATTGATATCCTGTTGTAATTTTATGCTTTCACCTACACTGCCTGCAATGCCGCCTTATCTTTGTGTCATCGGCAAATTTGGATATATGGTTTTCTATGCCATTATCTAAGTCGTTAAAAAATATTGCGAATAGTTGAGGCCCCAACACAGATCCCTGCGGGACACCACTAGTCACGTCCTGCCAATTAGAGTACCTACCCACTCTCCCTACTCTGTCTCCTGCCGCTCAGCCAATTTCCTAACCAGGTCAATAATTTGCCTTCAATTCCATGGGCTTCTGCCTCAGTTAACAGCCTCTTATGTGGAACTTTTCCAAATGCCTTCTAGAAGCCCATATAAATAGCATCCATAGACATTCCCCTGTCCTACTTCAGTCACCTCCACAAAAAATTCAATCAGGTTTGTCAGGCATGACCTACCTTTCACAAATCCATGCTGACCTCTCTGATCAACTGAAAATTTTTGAGGTGTTCAGTCACCCTATCCTTACCCAACAACAGATGTTAAGCTAACCAGTCTATAATTCCCTGGTTTCCCTCTTTCGCCATTCTTAAATAGCAGAGTGACATGCACAATTTTCCAATCTAAAGGAACGGTTCTTGAATCAAGAACACTTTTGAAGATTATAGATAGGGCATCTGCAATGTGCTCACCTACTTCCTTTAAAACCCTAGGATGGAAACCATCTGGTCCTGGGGATTTGTTACTCTTTAGTGCCATTATTTTCTTCATTACTGTTATTTTACTTGCATTAATTTTATTGAGTCCCTGTCCCTGATACAATATTAGTTTCCTTGGGATTTCCAGCATGCTATCCTCTTCCTCTATTGTAAATACTGACACAAAATAATTATTCAACATGTCCACCATTTCCTTATTATCATTGACAATATCACAGATATCAGCTCTTAAGGGGCCAACATTGTTCCTGACTGCCTTCTTTTTCCTAATATAATTGTAAAAATTCTGTGTTAATTTTGATATCCCTTGCAAGTTTCTTTTCTTACTCCCTTTTTGTAGCTCTTACTATCTGTTTTGTGACAATTTGCTGTTTTGTATCTTTTCCATTCGACAGGATCTGTGCTATTTTTTGCAATTTTGAATGCTTTTTCTTAGTTTTATGCTGTCCCTTACCTCTTTAGTCATCTGTGGCGCTTTTTTTGGCAAGTAGCGCTCTTGCCCCTCAGGGGTATTAACTGGAAGAGCTGAAGGATTCTCGATGCGCTGAAGTTTATGCAGGAATAGTCTAATCTGGAGGCAAAGATGATGGTTTCAGCAACAGATGGGCAGAGGCAGGTGGCGCTACATAGGTGGAAATATGTGGTCTTTGTGACAGAGAGAATATGGGGTTGGAAGCTTGGCATGGTCAAATGGGACAAGGTGCAGCATGTTGAAGAGGAGGTGGCCAAGGATGGATCCAGAGTTAATGGTGCAGGAAGTGAAGCCATTGCTAGAGATGCTGTGGCTATGATCAGATAGGTAAAAGTGGAACTAAATGAGGGCAGTCCCACTTAGCTGGGCAACAGAGGAGCGGTGTTGAAGGAGGATGGTGTGGTCGACCATGTCAAAGAAGGAGGATGGTGTGGCTGACCATGTCAAAGGTTGCAGAGCGGTCGAGAAGGACGAGGAAGGATAGTGCACCACAGTCACTGAGCTTGTCATTTGTGACTAATTAGGGCTGCTTCAGTACTGTCGAAGGGGTAGAGACCTGATTTGAAAGATTTAAACACTGAAAGATGGGTATAGATTTTGGAGGCAAGAACGCATTCAAGGACTTTGGAGAGGAAGGGGAGGTTAGATATGGGGTGGTAGTTTACAAGGACATGGGTCGAGGGTGGGTTTTTTGAAGAGGTGGAGTGATGATGGCGGCTTTGAAAAGAAAAGGAACAATGTCTAAGGAAGGGGGGAACCATTTAACCGTCAGCTAGCATGGGGGCCATGTTGGGAAGGAAGGTGCACAACAGTTTCATGGGAATGGAGTCAAGGTACTAAGAGGTGGGTCTCGTGGACAAGATGAGCTCCCAGAAGGCATACGGGGATTTAGGAGAGAAACTAGAGAAAGATGAGAGTTCAAGGCAGGTGGAAATAACGGGAAGAGGGTGATGCAGTAGAGCCAGCTGAATGGACTGTTTCGATTTTCTATTCCTGGGACAAGGTCAAGCTGAGTCTGTCCTGCTCAGAGCGCTGCAGCTGAGGAGCAGCCTTGGCCCTGGGCCTTGACTTTCCCTGGTCTCAACCCCATAAGGGTCTTCCACAGCTGAACAAATTTAATCAAGTTAAAGTGATGGTTCCCTGGGGCTAAAATCCGTTCGTGCCTGATTCTACGCATATTTGCTTTATTCTTAGTTATTCAATTAAAATAATCAGCTCGTCTCCACAGAATCCATAGGAGAATTGCTTCCCATAGATGAGCATCAACAGAATTAAGTGAAGTTGCAAATTGTGTAAGCTTTAACTCTTGGCTAGATAATATTCAGCTATTTGAACCTGACCAACGGTTCCACCACAGACTCAATTCACGTACGAACCGAGGTCAAGCAAGGCTGTGTCATCGCACCAACGCTCTTCTCGATCTTCCTTGCTGCAATGCTCCATCTCGCCCTCAGTAAGCTCCCCACCGGAGTGGAGCTAATTTACAGAACAAACGGGAAACTGTTCAACCTCCATCACCTCCAGTCCAGATCCAAGGTCGTCCCATCCTCTGACGTCGAATTACAGTATGCAGACGACGCTTGCGTCTGCGTTCACTCGGCGGTCGAACTCCAAACCATCGTCAACACATTCACCGAAGCATACGAGAGCATGGGCCTTGCACTAAACATCCGTAAGACAAAGGTCCTCTACCAACCTGCCCCCGCCACACAGTACTGCCCCCCGATTATCAAAATCCACGACAAGGCCTTGGACAACGTGGACCACTTTCCATACCTTGGGAGCCTACTGTCAACAAGGGCAGACGTCGACGACGAAGTCCAACACCGCCTTCAGTGTGCCAGTGCAGCCTTCGGTCGCCTGAGGATGAGGGTGTTTGAAGACCAGGACCTCAAACCCGGCACTAAGCTCATGGTCTACAGAGCAGCAGTGATACCCGCCCTGCTGTATGCCTCAGAGACATGGACCATGTACAGCAAGCACCTCAAAGCACTGGAGAGGTACCATCAACGGTGCCTCCGCAAGATCCTGCAAATCTATTGGCAGGATAGGCACACCAACGTCAGTGTTCTCGCTCAGGCCAACATCCGCAGCATCGAAGCTCTGACCACGCTCAATCAGCTCCGATGGACGGGTCACATTGTCCGCATGCCCGATACGAGACTCCCAAAACAAGCGCTCTACTCGGAGCTCCGGCACAGCAAGAGAGCTCCAGGTGGGCAGAGGAAACGCTTCAAGGTCACCCTCAAAGCCTCCTTGAAAAAGTGTAACATCCCCACCGACACCTGGGAATCCCTGGCCCAAGACCGCACAAAGTGGATGAGAAGCATCCGGGAAGGCGCCGAACACCTCGAGTCTCTTCGCCAGGAGCAAGTGGAAGCCAAGCGCAAGGAGCGCATGTCGACCCAAGCACCCCACCCACCCACCTCTTCAATCACTGTCTGCCCCACCTGTGACAGAGACTATAGTCCAATGCAGGACCTAATCAGTCACCTGCGAACTCATTTTTAATGTGGAAGCAAGCCATCCTCGGTTCCGAGGGACTGCCTAAGAGAAGATGATTTGCATGTAAATAAGGAGGTGACAGTTGAAAGTTCTTTATTTGTCCAAAACTAAAACTTCATGGCCCGGATTTTCCAGGGCCTATGACCGTGTACGCACTGTAACTGCCCTGCAAGTTCTGGGTTTCCACTTGCGCTTTGCATGTGCAAAAACCCGGAACTTGCAATCTGTCGAATGGTCTCCTTCTGTGCCATTATGACTCTATGACTATGACTGTCAAGTTTGCGCTTGACAGATCCACCGCATCCCTGGGAAATGGGACATCTGCTGGCGGAGAGTTAGGCTATTTGCCCAACTACTGCCCAGCTAATGCCCGTGAAACACTTATGCCTGGTAAAAACGGGCGTAGGGCCTTCTTTTACCAGCGTAGAGTTTAAATAAATATATTTAAAAAAAAAAAAAAAAAAATTATTTAAACATTTAAAAAAACTTTAAAATTAGTTATAGGTTATTTTTAGCCACTTTTAAAACATTTAAACTTATTCAAAATATTAATTTTTTGTTTTAAATGTTTAATTTAATGTATTTTAATTAATTTTGAACATGTAATTTATTTTTATTTAACCGGCGTGTAATTGTGTTTTTTAGGTGATTCCTATTCATGCTTATGGGGAGTCCGTATGTAAATGGAATCCTCATATCGTAATTAGGATCCCCTCTTTGATTGGTTGGCCTGGCCCACGTCATCCCAGGGGCACTTGCGAACCGCGTGCGCTCTGGGATATGTGGGCCTTTACGCAGGCGTACGCGTAGAGGCCCAGGAGCGCAAGTGTTTGAACTTCCAGGGCCATCAGGTAGGTTCTTTTCTTGGGGTTCGGAGGCATTCTCCCACAGGAAGCCTCCGACCGCAAATTCAGGCCCATTAAAAATTTCTGTACTTAATCGTAGTATGGGAGGATGCACCTGTTTGTCCAGCAATTCTCTAAGTTAGTGCGTGAGGGACCTGCTTTATTGTTCCTGGAGAAATTTAGTATGCTTGCTGTACTATGCTTTTGATAATTTTTGGATTTGTCTCAACAAATTGATTCCTAATGTGAGTGAAGTTTGGGCCGCTTATTTTAACATTTCAGTTTGCATTTGATTCTCATACACTGTAGTATCAAAACATTACAGTATTTTTCTTGCAAAAATGTTCAACAGCTACAGGTGACACATTCTAACCATTTGCATGTGTTCTGTAGCAAGCCTCAACTTACTCTACCTGTAATAACTTAATAACCCTATTGCCCCATAAATGCATCTAAAGTCTCGTTATCTGTACCTCCTTTGACTGCATTTGACATTTTTCTGCAGTTTATTTTCTACAGCAAATAATCTGTATTTGCAGCAGTTATGAGGTGATCATTTGGAGGCAGTGTGATAGAAATACTAAACTATTGGTGAATCCTGATTATTTAACATTGATCTATTCGCCCAGAATTTGCTGAAAAAATAACGGCATCTGAACGACGCACACCGTTAGTAATGTGTCGACAAATCGGCCAGCAATTACGGTGAGGAAGAGATAACCTATGAGTTGCTAGCCGGTTTGCGCTGCTCCGCTGTTAGCTTTGTGAAAATGGCATCTCGTACTTAACCTCCGTGATTTTCATGAAGTTGCTGCATTTGCACATGAATTGCCCATTAAATGCGCCACAAAGTTAAGTAGTAATTAACAGAATAAGTACCTTTTTGAAAACCTGATCATTGTTAATGACTGCCATTCAACCTCTTGCCCAGAAAGTGAACAATTAAAAGTATGACGTCTCATTCCTTCAGGTTATGAATTGCTGTTGGATTTTTAAAACGCCAAATTTAAAATGTTTACATTTTTTCTTTGTCTTTTTTTCTCTCTCAATCCAATCCCAATCTTTCATTCCCCCTCTATTACTCTTTTTGTACCTGATTTGACATTAAATTCACCCTTCTTCTGTTTATTTCTCAATCATTTAATTTTATTGGTTAAGTAGATACACAGTTTGTCCTGTTGTTCACCAAGGTCCCAGGTGCACTTCCAGCAACTTTGTGGGCAAAAAAAATTTGTGCACAAGCAAGTCCGAGGCTCACTGTGATGCCCCACTCCAGCAAAATCTGGGCCATTGTAATATGTGCTTATAATGTAGCATAAGTGACAGCAATTTAAAATTTAAACACAAATGTTTTGGCTGATTTTCAGAATATTGCTGGTACCATAATTGAGTAGCTGGTTGGGAAGTGTGAAGAACTGAAAATAAGTGTACGGCTTTAAATAGCAAATAACCAGGGTTAATAGATGTCTTTTTTTCGACTGATAACTCCGCTTTTTTGCATTGAGCTAAATACTTTTCTTCCCAATGTAATTAACAGCGCACTTTTATTTAAAATTGCCAACCAAATCAATAAATAGCTCTTTAAAAAATGTTAGAAGTAATTTTAATTGATTTATAAAAGTGGAACTCATGGTGGTTAAAATTACAATTCTTTATGTAAGTAATTTAACTTATTGGCAGCAAATATAGGGACACTAAACAGCCTTGTCTCTTTGGTTTAATTAAATTGGATATATAGGCCCGGATTTTCCGGGGCCTGTGACCACATACGCAGTGAATACACGGCTGTAAGTGCCCCGCACGTTCCGGGCTTCAGCATGTGCGAAAACCCGGAACTTGCAATCTGTCAAGTTTCAGCCGGACAGATCCACCGCATCCCCGGGGAATGGACATTGGCTGGGGGAGAGTTGGAGCGAATGCCCGTGAAACTCTTACGCCTAGTAAAAGCAGATGTAGGGCCTTTTACCAGCGCAAGAGTTTAAATAAATATTAAAATAATTTAAAAAAATTATTTAAACATAAAAAACTTTTAAAATTAGTTATGTTATTTTTAGCCCCTTTAAACATTTAAATTTTTCAAAAAATGTAATTTTTGTTTTAAATGTTTAATTGTATTTTAATTAATTTTGAACATGTGATTTATTTTTATCTAACTGGTGTGTAATTGTTTTTTAGGGAATTCCTATTCATGCTTATGAGGATTCCGTATGTAAATGGAACTCCATAAGCATAATAGGGATTCTCTGGCCGTGTGATCCCGGGGGCGCTTGCGAACCGCATGCACCCCTGGGATATGTGGGCCTTTACGTATGCGTAGTGACCCAGGAGTGCAAGTGTTCGAACCTCCGAGACCATCAGGTAGGATCGTACTTTTCTTGCGGTCCAGAGGCATTTGTCCGCGAGAAACCTCCGAACACAAATTCAGGCAGGCCCAATGTAAATCTAGGCTTTTCAACATGATGCTCTCTTGTGTATATTTGCATATTGCGACCTTTTCCAGAATGCAGCCATGCATTTTTCCCATTCACAACATTTTGGGAAGAAATGTCTCTGCTTAATCAATCTTAATAAAATATTAGAAGTATGGGGAGGGACTGCATAGCAGATAGATCAGTTGAAGCCATATCCCTCTTCTCCAACTTCTCTACACTAAAAATGCTCTTGGATGAGGTATTATGCAAAGTTTTAGGCGAGGAAGAATATTTGGAGCAAAAGATACTTAAAATTGCTAGCATATAGTGCTCATAAATCACAAGATATACATTGAGCCTGACATTTTCACAACAGAACTTGGGTATGTTTCTTTTAGTATAAAAATGATCATGTCTCTTAGCTAGTTATAGAACAAAATTGATAATTCTAGCAACAATTGCTTGTCTGTTGTGTCTCTTGCTTAAAAGAAATGAAAAAAGGGAAAAAAAAACTATTATTTCATTTTCATCTTCTACCTTCATTTTTACCCTCTTACATTCCAAGCCCTGAGGCATACATTTTGGTGTCCTTAATGCTTCCAATTCCATGTGCCTCCCCCTCTTGTCTTGCAATAAATTGGGATTGTGTCCCTTGTCAAAAAATACTAAATACTGCTTTATTGTCAAAGTGTTGAACATTTTTTTTGAATTCTTGGTTTGAGCTTTTCCAACAAAATCACAGAAGGAGGCTGTTCGACCTGTGATGTATGTGGGCTTTCTGAAAGAACTATTTATTGTCCCATTCCACTGTTCTCTCCCAAAGCCACTAGATGGCAGCTTCCATCATGCAAATGGACCCCTTCAGAAGTTTTGCTAGCCTATTTTTCCAGATCTGGTATAAATATCCTAACTTGTATACATTTTCTAATTATACCTTCGTCCATCTCCACCATGTATGGATTAAGGTCTGGATTTTTTGCCTTTGTAAACTATTATTTCATGTTTAAAGTTGGATGCAGTATTCAAAGTGAGACCAACGTATTGCAAGAATCAGTATTTTCGAGTTCTTGTCCATGCAAGAAAAATAATGTAACGTTCTCAAATATGAAACTTGATGCACTGTAATGAGAATCAAATGCAATATGAAAAATGAAAATATGCTCAGGAATCCTGTGCTAAATCAAACTGCATTTCGCTTCTTATTGCTACCAAACCTCAGATTATTCCCTTTGTAGTACTATCAAACCTCAGAGCCATTCCCAATGCTACCAAAGCTCAGCAACCACTTAACATCTCCCTAAACCCCTCCCTCTCCACTACTGTTTAGCTCCTATACCTATTGCCAAACTGCTATACATTCATTTAATCTTCCTGTGACTAAAGAAATTGAGACAAAAATTAAATACATAGTCAAGGAATGTATAATAAGTCAAGGTCACTCTTTACAGCTTTTGCAGAAAAATATTCATAGAATTTAATTCCCAAAACACTGGTAAAATTTCCAAAATAAAAAAGGAATTTGACACATTCATTCAGTCACCATAAATTGGTGCCCTGATAATGCATTGTACATTACAGGAAGATGGTTGTGGTGATTGAAGGTCAATCATCACAGTCCCAGGACATCGCTGCAGGAGTTCCTCAGGGCAGTGTCCTAGGCCCAACCATCTTCAGCTGCTTCATCAATGACCTTCCCTCCAACATAAGGTCAGAAATGGGAATGTTCGCTGATGACTGCACAGTGTTCAGCGTCATTCACAATTCCTCAGATAATGAAGCAGTCCATGCCTGCATGCAACAAGACATGGACGGCGTTCAGGCTTGGGCTGATAAGTGGCAGGTAACATTCGCGCCACAGAAGTGCCAGGCAATGACTATCTCCAACAAGTGAGAGTCTAACCACCTACCGTTGACATTCAATGGCATTACCATCGCCGAATCCCCCACCATCAACATCTTGGGGGTCACCATTGACTAGAAACTTAACTGGACCAGCCACATAAATACTGTGGCAACAAGAGCAAGTCAAAGGCTAGGTATTCTGCAGCGAGTGTCTCACCACCTGACTCCCCAAAGCCTTTCCACCATCTACAAGGCACAAGAAGCTCGACACCATCCAGGACAAAGCAGTCCATTTGATTGGCACCCCATCCACTACCGTAAACATTTACTCTCTCCACCACTGGCGTACCGTGGCTGCAGTGTGTACCCTCTACAAGATGCACTGCAGCAACTCGCCAAGGCTTCTTCGGCAGCACCTCCCAAACCCGCGACCTCTTCCACCTAGAAGGACAAGAGCAGCAGGCGCATGGGAACACCACCACCTCCAAGTTCCCCTCCAAGTCACACACCATCCTGACTTAGAAGCATATCGCCGATCCTTTATCATCGCTGGGTCAAAATCCTGGAACCCCCTACTTAACAGCACTGTGGGAGTACCTTCACCACACTGACTGCAGCGGTTCAAGAAGGCGGCTCACCACCACCTTCTCAAGGGCAACTAGGGATGGGCAATAAATGCTGGCCTTGCCAGCGACGCCCAGATCCCGTAAGCGAATAAAAGAAAACATGGCATAATATTCCTATCGTTGTAAAATGGCTTATCTTTCGACTCACTGAATAATGCTGAGGGAAATCTGCTAGTCTATTAAAAGAAACCTGTTGCACAAACAGTATTTCATCCCCAATATTGACTACAACATTGCATCGTTCACCCAACATTTTAATCTGTGGCTGGTGAACATTATTGATCTTGTGGGGTAACAAAATAATTAACTTCTGACGAAAGGTCATCGACCTTAAACGTTAACTCTGTTTCTCTCCATAGATGCTGCCTGACCTGCTGAGTTTCTCCAGCATTTTCTGTTTTTATTTAAAATAATTAACTTATTCAGTAGTCTTGGGTGCATTCTTCTCTGTCTCGCTGTCAACATTTTAACACCTAGCCATTTTTTTTAACTGCCAAGCTCCCTCCATTACTCCTGATAGGATTTTTTAAAAGATGTCATTATATAGTTATGCCTTTTATATTGAAGCCAATTTGGGCAATATTTAAGAAGTAATTATCTAAAAAATTGATTAAAAAATATTGAAAGTCACAAGAAATTGGAAGAGAGAGGATAGCTCAAATGGAGCTGGCATAGACACAATGGGCAATTAGGCCTTGTATGCTGAAATTTCTTCAATTTTATTGCTGTACTAATTCTGACATCTGTTCTAAATTGGACAGCAGTGATACCTCAAGTTTAACTTAAGTGTGAGACTGAAACTACTTTGCACTGATGCTGCACCTTTTGAATCATGCTTGTATTAGGCTAATAAGTTTTACTATAATTGCAACTTGTACACGTTATTGTAAACCTGAATTTGTCCTGGTATGTAATTTTTGTAGGTACTGTAGCCTATTGAATATTTTATTACATTCAATAATTGTCTTTTAATAGCTGTTGAAGCAACCCTCCAATTCACGTATGTAGAACAATATCCAGATGACCCTCCAATTTTTGAAATCAGTGGGCAAGAGAATCTTCAGAAGTCTGATGTCACAGACATAATGACACTATTAACGGAACAGGTAAGTGAATTAAAGCTATTGGGCAAGTTTTCCTTTTTTTTAAGCATCTGGGCATCATCGAGTAGGTAGAGTGCATCAAGGAAAATAGGACAAGGAGAATCACACTCCTGTAACAGCCCATTTTCTGTCCATTATGGGTGTGTGATCCTTCTTGTCTGATCTAGAAGAGACCAAGTAACAGGTTACAGGCAATGCTTCATCCTTAACAAAAGAAAAAGTACCCAGCTCTGCTTTAATATTGCAAATATTAAAGCAGTGGTACAAACAGTCTTGTGAACACATATGTTAAATTACTTTGAAAAAAATAATGGAGCTGCAACTTCACATTTATATATTGTCAGTGACGAACAGAGGATTTTTTTTGCTGTTGCCTTTTCTTTTCTTTTGTTCCTCATTAGCAACCACATAGGTTACACTCACCACTGAACTCAAGTCTTCAACCGCCTGAATTTCATAGAATAGTGCAGCACAGAAGGAGGCCATTTGGCCAATCGAGTCTGCGCCGGCTCTTTAAGAGCCAATCCAGTTAATCCCACTCCCCTGCTCTTTCCCCATATCCCTGCAATTTTTTCTCCTTCAAGTATTTATCCAATCCCTTCTGAAGGCTACTATTGAATCTGTATCCACCACTGTATCAGGTAGTGCATTCCAAATCTTAACCACTTGTTGCATAAAAAGGTTTTTCTTCATGTCGCCTCTGGATCTTTTGTCAATCACCTTAACTCTGTGCCCTCTCGTTATCGACCCTTCAGCCATTGGAAACAGTTTCTCGTTATTTACTCTGTCTAAATCCTTCATGATTTTAAACACCTCTATCAAATCTCTTCTTACCCTTCTCTGCTCCAAGAGGAACAACCACAGCTTCTCTAGTCTATCCATGCAATTGTATTCCCTCATCCCTGGAACCATTCTAGTAAATCTGTTCTGTACACACTCCAAAACGTTCACGTCCTTCCCAAAGTGTGGAGCCCAGAATTGGACACAATACTCCAGCTGGGGCCAAACTAGTGTTTTATATAGGTTTAGCATAACTTCTTGGCTTTTGTACTCTATATACCTCTATTTATAAAGCCCAGGATCCCATATGGTTTATTAACTGCATTGTTAACCTGTCTTGCCAGCTTCAAAGATTTGTGCAGAAGTACCTCCCCCTGCCCCCTGGGTCTTTCTGTTCTTGCACCCCCTTTAAAATTGCACCATTTAGTGTATACGGTCTCTCCTCATTCTTCCTACCAAAATGTAACACCTCGCACTTCTCTGCATTAAATTTCATTTGCCATGTGTCCACCCATTCCACCAGCCTGTATGTCGTCTTAAAGTATATTGCTATCTTCCTCACTGTTTATTATACTTGCAAGTTTCTTGTCATCTGTAAATTTTGAAATTGTGCCCTGTACCCCCAAGACCAAATCATTAATATTTATCAAAAACAGCAGTGATCCTAGTACTGAACCTTGGGGAACCTACAGTATAGCTCCACATAGTGCGAAAACAGCCATTCACCACAACTCTGTTTTCTATACGTTAGCTAATTTTGCGACCATGCTGCTGCTGCGCATTTTATCGCAATTTAATGCTAAAAGTCAGATCCTGAGATGTGTGTGCATCACATTAGTGATCCCATTACACGCAAGGCCTGATTGGTGCGCTGTATTCTAATATGTGAGATATGTTGCTTGACGGCATCCCTAACATGATGTGTGTGCAACTTGGAATCTTATTCTTAGTGACCAGGGACAGTTTGGGAGTTTTAATGTCAAAATTGAGAGAAAATTTGTTTTTTGCTTACTGGCTCGCCAACCCCCCCCCCCCCAGTAAAGCTGGGAATTTGAGGTTTAAAAATGACTTTAATGTTCCATGGACACAATCTTTCATTGCTTTCCCTTTTTGTCGAACTGCAAAGAGAATCATAGAATGGTTACAGCACAGAAGGAGGTCATTCGGCCCGCCGAGCCCATAACGGCTCTCTGCAAGAGCACTTCAGCTAGTCCCATTTTCTCTGTAGCCCTGCAAATTTTTTTCCTTCAGGTACTTATCCAATTCCCTTTTGAAAGTCACGATTGAGTCTGCCTTCACCACCCTTTCATTCCAGATCCTAACCATTCGCTCCGTAACAAAGTTTTCCCTCCTGTCTCCTTTGGTCTTTTGCCAATCACCTTAAATCTGTGCCCTCTGGTTCTCAACCTTTCTGCCAATGGGCACCGTTTCTCTCTATCTACTCTGTCTAGACCCCTCATGATTTTGAACACCTCTATCAAATCTCCTCTCAACCTTCTCTGCTCTAAGAAGAACAACCCCAGCTTCTCTAGTCTATCCACGTAACTTTCAAGTCCCTCATCCCTGGAATCATTCTCGTAAATATTTTCTGCACCCTCATTAAGGCCTTCTCATCCTTCCTAAAGTGCGGTGCCCAAAATTGGACACAATATTGCAGTTGAGGCCGAACCAGTGTTTTATAAAGTTTCTTTATAACTTCCTTGCTTTTGAACACTGCCTCTATTTATGAAGCCCAGGATCCCGTAAGCTTTTTTAACCGCTTTCTCAAACTGCCCTGCCACCTTCAACGATTTGTGCACATATACCTCCAGGCTTCTCTGTTCATGCACCCACTTTAGGATTGTACCCTTTAGTTTATATTGCCTCTCCTCGTTCTTCCTACCAAAATGTATCACTTCGCACTTTTCTGAGTTAAATTTCATCTGCTACGTGTCCGCCCATTTCACCAGCCTGTCTGTCTTCTTGAAGTCTATCACCATCCTCCTCACTGTTCACTATACTTCCAAGTTTTGTGTCATCTGCAAATTTTGAAATTGTGCCCTGTACATCCAAGTCCAAGCCATTAATATATATCAAGAAAAGCAGTGGTCCTAGTTCCGACCCCCGAGGAACACTTTTTCTGCAGTCCGAAAAACAACCGTTCACCACTATTCTCTGTTTCCTGTCACTTAACCAATTTCGTATCCATGCTGCCACTGTCCCTTTTATTCCATGGGCTTCAACTTTGCTGGCAAGCCTATTATGTGGCACGTTATCAGATGCCTTTTGGAAGTCCATGTATACCACGTCAACTGCATTGCCCTCATCAACCCTCCCTGGTACCTCATCAAAAAACTCGATCAAGTTAGTTAGACACGATTTGCCTTTAACAGTCCGTACTGGCTTTCCTTAATGAATCCACATTTGTCCACATTTGCCCAAGTGACTGTTAACTTTGTTCCTGATTATCATTTCTAAAAGCTTCCCCACTACTGAGGTTAAACTGACTGGCCTGTAGTTGCTGGGTTTATCCTGACACCCTATTTTGATCAAGGGTGTAACATTTGCAATTCTCCAGTGCTCTGGCACCACCCCCGTATCTAAGGAGGATTGGAAGATTATGGCCAGTACCTCTGCGATTTCCACCTTAACTTCCCTCAACGTCCTAGGATGCATCCCATCTGGTCCTGGTAACTTATCAATTTTAAGTACTGACAGCCTTTCTAGTACCTCCTCTTTATCTCATCTAGTAAATCCACTACCTCCTCTTTCACTATGACTTTGGCAGCACCTTCTTCCTTGGTAAAGACAGATACAAAGTACTCATTTAGTACCTCCGCTATACCCTCGGCCTCCATGCGTAGGTCTCCTTTTTGGTCCCTAATTGGCCCCACTCTTCCTCTTACTACCTGTTTATTATTGATATGCCCATAGAAGACTTTTGAATTCCCTTTCATATTAGCTGCCAATCTATTCTCATATTCTCTCTTTGCCCCTCTTATTTTCTTTTTCACTTCCCCTCTGAACTTTCTATATTCAGCCTGACATCTGTCATACGTGCTCTTTTTCTGCTTCATCTTACTCTCTCTCTATCTCTTTGGTCATCCAGGGAGCTCTGGCTTTAGTTGCCCTACCTTTCCCCCCTCGTGGGAATGTACCTCAACTGTACCCGAACCATCTCCTCTTTAAAGGCAGCCCATTGTTTGATTACAGTTTTGCCTGCCAATCTTTAATTCCAATTTACCCGGGCCAGATCCGTTCTCAACCCACTGAAATTTACCTTCCTCCAATTAAGTATTTTTACTCTAGATTGCTCCCTGTCCTTTTCCATAGCTAATCTAAACCTTATAAGAACGTAAGAAATAGCAGCAGAAGTAGGCCATTCGGCTCCTCGAGCCTGCTCTACCATTCAACTCCACTTTCCTGAACTATCCCCATATCCCTTGATTTCCTTAATATCCAAAAATCTATCGATCTCTGTCTTGAATATACTCCATGACTAAGCCTTCATAGTCTTCTGGGGTAGAGAATTCCAAAGATTCACCATCCTCTGAGTGAAGAAATTTCTCCTCATCTCGGTCCTAAATGGCCGACCCCTTATTCTGAGACTATGACCCCTTGCTCTAGACTCCCCAGCCAGGGGAAACATCCTTGTTGCATCTACCCTGTCAAGTCCTGTAACAATTTTGTATGTTTTAATGAGATCACCGTTCGTTCTTCTAAACTAGAGAATATAGGCCTAGTCTACTCAATCTCACCTCATAGGACAATTCCCCCATCCCAGGAATCAGTTTGGTGAACCTTCGTTGCACTCTCTCCATGGCAAGTACATCCTTCCTTGGGTAAGGAGACCAAAGCGGTACACAATACTCCAGGTGTGGTCTTACCAGGGCCCTATATAATTGCAGTAAGACGGCTTTACTCTTGTACTCAAATCCTCTTGTAATAAAGGCCAACATACCATTTGCTTTCCTAGTTGCTTCTTGTACAGGAAACTTTCTGGTATCCGGCACTGATGGGGGCCGAGCTGTTGCCGTTCCATCAAAACTGCTGGAGAAACCAGCGCTAATGTTAAAACATACGGAGCTTCTGCGCTCTGTGTGAAGCAACAAACCCTGTGCTTCAAAACCGTCGGCGTAGCTTGCAAGAGTCTCTGTAGCTAAGCAACAGCTTCAACTGGACCTTGCAGAGCCACGACTGGAGAAAAAAAGCAACAAGAAGTAAAAAAACTTATCTGAACCGACTCCTGAATTTTGCCGGTGGATAGAGCTTTCCGGACATTTAACCTCCGGTTAAACGAAAGTTTCCTGTACCTGCATGTTAACTTTCAGTGATTTGTGTACAAGGACACCCAGGTCACTCTGAGCACCAACATTTCCCAATCTCTCACCATTCAAAAAATACTCTGCTTTTCTATTTTTCCTACCAAAGTGGATAACTTCGCATTTCTCCACATTATATTCCATTTGCCATGTTCTTGCCCACTCACCTAGCCTGTCTATATCCCCTTGAAGCCTCTTTGTATCCTCCTCACAACTTACATTCCCACCCAGCTTTGTATCATCAGCAAACCTGGATATATTACATTTGGTCCCTCATCCAAATCATTGATATAGATTGTAAATAGCTGAGGCGCAAGCACTGATCCTTGCAGTACCCCACTAGTTACAGCCTGCTAACCCGAAAATGACGTGCTTATTCCTGCTCTCTGTTTTCTGTCCGTAACCAATCCATGCTAGTATATTACTCCCAATCTCATGAGCCCTAATTTTGTTTAATAACCTCTTGTGTGGCACCTTATCGAATGCCTTCTGAAAATCCAAATACACCACATCCACTGGTTCCCCCTTATCTATTCTGCTAGTTACAACCTCAAACAACTCTTAACAGATTTGTCAAACATGATTTCCCTTTCATAAATCAGTGTTGATTCTGCCCAATCCTATTATTATTTTCTAAGTGCCCTGTTATCACGTCCTTAATAATAGATTCTAGCATTTTCCCTACTACTGATGTCAGGATAACTGGTCTGTTGTTCCCTGTTTTCTCTCTCCCTCTCTTAAATAGTGGGGTTACATTTGCTACCTTCCAATCTGCGGGAACCGGTCTCGAATCTATGAAATTTTGGATGATGACAACCAATGCATCCACAATTTCTATAGCTACCTCTTTTAAAACCCTAGGATGTAGGCCATCAGGACCAGGGGATTTAACGGCTTTCAGTCCCATTATTTCTCCAGTACTATTTTTTTACTAATACAAATTTTTTTCAGTTCCTCATTCTCGCCAGATCCTTGGTTCTCCACTATTTCCAGGAGGTCTTTTGCATCTTCTTCTGTGGTGACAGACACACAGTATTTGTTCAATTTCTCTGCCATCTCCTTATTCCCCATTATAATTTCTCCTGTCTCGGCCTGTAAGGAACACACTTTTACTTTCGCTAATCTTTTCTTTTTTACATACCTGTAGAAACTTTGTGTTTTTTATGTCTCTCACTAGTTTACCCTCATTCTATTTTCCCTTTCTTTGTCAATTTCTTGGTCCTCCTTTGCTGAATTCTAAAATCCTCCCAGTCCTCAGGCTTACTATTTTTGGCAACATTATAAGCCTCTTCCTTTACATAAGAACAACATAAGAACATAAGAAATAGGAGCAGGAGTAGGCCAATCGGCCCCTCGAGCCTACTCCATCACTCAATAAGATCATGGCTGATCTGATCCTAACCTTGTGGTAAACCACTGTCATACCTGTCTGTGTCTGTATGTGTATTCCACTAGGTACAGGTCTGGACATGCCTCGGCTGACTCCTCCCACTATTCCAGGTATATAAGTGACTACCTCCCAGTCCCTTAGTATTCTGGACGGGTCGACCACTCGAGACAAGACCTTCATTCTTTAGTTAATAAAAGCCTGATTGTTACTCGCTCAACCTCAGTCTTTTGAGTAATTGATGGCGCATCAAACCTCAAATCTTCTATCACTCTCCATCCCACCCGAACCCATGTGATCTCCCGGGAGAGGTGAAAAACCAGATAAAAAACCCAGTGGCCAATTTGGGAGAAAAAATCTGGGAAATTCCTCTCCGACCCATCTAGGCGATCGAAACTCGTCCAGGAGATCACTCTGTCCCTATATTTTCTACAGTACTTACCTTCTGTAAAGGCGATCGCCACCCCAGCCAGGCACAGGAATAAAACCATCTCCTGAAATCTAACACAGAATTAGAACACAAGAAGTAGGAGCAGAACCAGGCTACACGGCCCCTGGGCCCGCTCCACTACCCACAGGGCCATGACCATTTCGAACCAAGACTCATGCCCAATTTCCTGCCCACTCCCCGTAACCCTTAATTCCCTTTACCTCTAGGAAACTATCTCTTTCTGTTTTAAATTTATTTAATGATGTAACTTCCACAGCTTTCTGGGGCAGCAAATTCCACAAACCTACCACCCTCTGAGTGAAGTAGTTTCTCCTCATCTCAGTTTTGAAAGAGCAGCCCCTTATTTGAAGATTATGCCCCCTAGTTCTAGTTTCACCCATCATTAGGAACATCCTCACCGCATCCACCCGATCAAGCCCCTTCACAATCTTATATGTTTCAATAAGATCACCTCTCATTCTTCTGAACTCCAATGAGTAGAGTCCCAATCTACTCAACCTCTCCTCATATGACCACCCCCTCATCCCCGGGATTAACCGAGTGAACCTTCTTTGTACTGACTCGAGAGTAAGTATGTCTTTTCTTAAGTATGGACACCAAAACTGTATGCAGTATTCCAGGTGCGGTCTCACCAATACCTTGTATAACTGCAGCAATACCTCCCTGTTTTTATATTCTATCCCCCTAGCAATAAAAGCCAACATTCCATTGGCCTTCTTGATCACTTGCTGCACCTGCATACTAACTTTTTGAGTTTCGTGCACCAGGACCCCCAGATCCCTTTGTACTACAGTACTTTCCAGTTTCTAGCCATTAAGATAATAACTTGCTCTATGATTTTTCCTGCCAAAGTGCATAACCTCACACTTTCCAGTATTGTATTCCATCTGCCAAATCTCTGCCCACTTACTTAGCCTGCCTATGTCACTTTGCAGGTTTTTTATGTCCTCCTCACTCACTACTTTCCCTCCCATCTTTGTATCATCTGCAAACTTTGATATGTTACACTCGGTCCCCTCCTCCAAATCGTTAATATAGATTGTAAAGAGTTGGGGACCCAGCACTGACCCCTGCGGAACACCACTAGTTACTGATTGCCAGTCTGGGAACGAACCATTTATCCCAACTCTCTGCTTTCTGTTAGAGAGCCAATTCTCCACCCACGCCAGAATATTACCCCCAATCCCGTGATGTTTTATCTTGAGCAATAATCTTTTGTGTGGCACTTTGTCAAATGCCTTTTGGAAGTCTAAATACACTACGTCCACTGGTTCTCCTTTATCCACCCTGTATGTTACTTCCTCAAAGAGCTCAAGCAAATTTGTCAAGCATGACTTCCCCTTCATGAAACCATGCTGAGTTTGTCCTATTAAATTATGTTTATCCAAATGTCCTGTTACTGTCTCCTTAATAATGGACTCTAACATTTTACCAACCACAGATGTTAGGCTAACAGGTCTATAGTTTCCAGCCTTCTGCCTACTACCCTTTTTAAATAAGGGTGTTACATTAGCAGTTTTCCAATCAGCCGGGACCTTTGCTGAGTCCAGGGAGTTTTGGAAAATTATTACCAATGCATCCACAATCCCTACCGCCACTTCCCTCAAGACCCTAGGATGTAAGCCATCAGGTCCAGGGGATTTATCCAGCTTGAGTCCCATTATTTTACCAAGTACCATTTCCTTAGTGATTTTAATCGTATTTAGCTCCTCTCCCCCTAGAGCCCCCTGTTTGTCCAGTGTTGGGATATTCTTAGTGTCCTCTACCGTAAAGACTGATACAAAATATTTGTTCAGCATTTTTGCCATCTCCATGTTTCCCACCATTAATTTCCTGGTCTCATCCTCTAAGGGACCAACATTTACTTTAGCCACCCTTTTTTTCTTTTTATATAACTATAGAAACTTTTGCTATCTGTTTTTATATTTTTTGCTAATTTACTTTCATAATCTATCTTCCCTTTCTTAATCAATCTTTTAGTCATTTTTTTGCTGTCTCTTAAAGACTTCCCAATCTTCTATCCTCCCACTAGATTTGGCTACCTTATATGCCCTTGTTTTTAGTCGGATACTATCCTTAATTTCTTTACTTAGCCACGGATGGTTATCTTTTCTTTTACACCCTTTTTACCTCAGTGGAATATTTTTTTTTTGGAAGTTGTAAAATAACTCCTTAAATGTACACCACTGATCATGTACCGTCTTACCCTTTAATCTATTTTCCCAGTCCACTCTAATCAATTCCGCTCTCATACCTTCATAGTCTTCTTTATTCAAGCTCAGCACGCTTGTTTGAGATCCAACCTTCTCACCCTCTACTTGAATATGGAATTCAACCATGTTATGGTCACTCATTCCAAGGGGATCCTTTACTAGGACATTTTTAATTAATCCTGTCTCGTTACACAGGACCAAATCTAAGGTTGCTTGCCCCCTGGTCGGTTCAGTTACATACTGCTCAAGAAACCCATCCCTAATACACTCAATGAACTCATCCTCAAGGCAGCCCTGCCCAATTTGATTTGTCCAGTTAATATGATAGTTAAAATCCCTCATAATTATAGCTGTTCCCTTATTACAAGCCTCAACTATTTCCTGATTGATACTCCGTCCAACAGAGTTGCAACTGTTCGGAAGCCTATAGACTACACCCACTAGTGTTTTTTTCCCCTTATTATTCCTTATCTCCACCCAAACTGTTTCACTATCCTGCTCCTTTGACCCAATATCATTTCTCTATTATAGTGATTCCTTCTTTTATTAACATAGCCACCCCACCTCCCCTCCCTTCTTGCCTGTCCTTCCTGATTGTTAAATAACCTGGTATGTTTAATTCCCAGTCATGATCACCCTGCAGCCATGTTTCTGTAATGGCCACAAGATCATACCCATATGGAGTTATTTGTGCCGTTAACTCATTCATTTTGTTACGAATGCTACGTGCATTCAGATAAAGAACTTTCAAATATGTTTTGTGACACTTAATTCCTGTTTTTTCCCCTTTTACTACTTTACCTTTTACTCCATACCTTCTGTCCCTTCCTGACACGTGTTTTTTAATTTCCCCACTACTACCTAAGTCTATGACCTTCTCCGTTGTCATTTCTGTTATTTGCTCTCTAGAAACCTCCCCCCCCAACTAATTAGTTTAAAGCCCTCTCTACAGCCCTAGTTATATGACTCGCCAGGACTCTAGTCCCAGCACTGGCCAAGTGGAGTCCGTCTCAACGGAACAGCTCCCTCCTGTCCCAGTACTGGTGCCAGTGTCCCAAGAAGCAAAACCCATTTCTCCCACACCAGCCTTTGAGCCACGCATTTAACTCTTTAATTTTATTTATCCTAGCCAAATTTGCTCGTGGCTCAGGTAATAATCCAGAGATTATTACCCTTGAGGTTCTGTTTTTTAATTTGACCCCTAGCTGCTCATACTCCTTTAACAGAACCTTCTTCCTTGTCCTATCTACGTCGTTTGTGCCAACATGGACCACGACAACTGGATCCTCCCCCTCCCACTCCAAGTTTCTTTCCAGCCCAGAAGAGATGTCCTTAACCCGGGCACCGGGCAGGCAACACAGCCTTCGGGACTCCCGCTCTTGACTGCAGAGAACCCTATCTATCCCCCTAGTGATACTATCCCCTACCACTACAACATTTCTTTTTACTCCCTCCACTTGAATGGCCCCCTGTACCACGGTGCTGTGGCCAGGTTGCTCATCCTCCCTGCAGTCCCCGCTCCCGCCCTCACAGGGAGTAAGAACCTCGATCCTGCTTGACAAGAGCAAGGGCTGCATCTCCTTCAACACTACATCCTGGATCCCTGTACCTTCCTCACTCATAGTCACACCGTCCTGTCCCTGACCACGGACTACATCTGCAGTAATTAACTTCATAGGTGTGACCATCTCCTGAAACAGAGTCCAGGAACTTCTCCCCCTCCCTGACGTGTCGCAGTGTCTGAAGCTCGGTCTCAAGCTCTTTAACATAGAGCTTGAGTTCCTCTAGCAGCAAACACTTATCGCAAATGTAATCACCGTGAGCCTCAATGGGGTCCACCAGCTCCCACATTTCGCAACAGTGACACATCACCTGTTCACCCATATCTGTGTAATTAATTAAATTTCTTATTATTAGTTATGAAGACCCTCTGCCCCGATATAGATGATAATATTACACCACTATTTAATATGACTTACCAACTTAAAGGTATAGAAGAGAAGGAAGAGGACCTACCAGCCAGCTGATCACCAATCTCCCTCGTGAATGCTGTCTGGGGGACCTGTCCGGTTGAATTGTCTCGCTGCTCCACGTCCGCAGTGTTGGATTAGACTGAGCGAGGGAAGCAAAACCGAGCAAAAAGCACCCCCTCACCTCCCACTTACCAAACTCTACTTACAATCAATGCGACCGCACTCAGCGCTACCGCACTAAGCCCGCCCCTTTTTATACCTGGATTCTACTTCCGGTTTAAACTCCCCAACAGCTTAATTTACTCTATTATAAAAAAATTTAAAAAAATTAAACTTACTACAAATAATTCACTTTTTTACTCACTAAAATTCAGTAAATGCACTTAAAAGACTTTTTCTGCCACTTCCCAAAGTCTGCTTAAACTCAATGCGACTTTAATTTCTCATTAGCCACAGTTGGACCATTTTTCCTGTGGTGTTTTTATTCCTTAAGGGAATGTATATTCGTTGCAAATTATGAATTATTTCTTTAAATGTTTGCCATTGCTTTTCTACTGTCATATCTTTTAATCTAGTTTCCCAACCTACCTTAGCAAACTACATAGGTATGAAAGGCGAGTTAGCTTTGTTCAGGTTTAGGACCCTAGTTTCGGACTTAACTAATGATGCTATGATTACTGTTCCCCTTAATGTTCCCCCACTGACATTTGCTCCACTTGACCCACCTCATTCCCCAGAACCAGATCCAGCAATACCTCCTTCCTCGTTGGGCCGGAAACATACTGATCAAGAATGTTCTCCGGAACACACTTCAGAAATTCTTCCCCCTCTCTGCCCATTACACTATTACTATCCCAGTCTATATTAGGATAATAATGGCATCAGGCAGTTAAATTAAATCATGGAGTGTATGTTGGAGGAGCCCTAACTCTACCATGGGTGAATTGCATTCGATTTAGCAATTCTTTGACCTAATTAAATGTGAACTCCGTGGGTTTAAAACTACAATAGTGCTGTTGTTTTCTGTGGTTACCGGAAGGGATAAATATTCTGTTACATTGATTTTCATCATTTCAAAATTGTTTTCACGTGCATAAGTCATTCTAAAGCAGTTTGTGCTAATACGATGCCACACTTTCTCGATCAAAAACCTTTTGCAACAATGTTTGAAATTCCTAACCCATACTCTTGTTTTCTCACCTTCCCCCGCCCCCGACTCCGTGTTTTCTGTTTTCTCCTCCTTGCCGATTTCTCTTTCCCAGCCCTGTAAGTTACTTGCCTGTTGCTGTGGTGAATCATGGATGATGGTCCATAAGCCCCTTCTGTTTTTTCCCTCACTTTTCAACTGGTTGACTTTCAATACTGCCACTTCTAGCGGTGTGGTTAAGATTGGGAACTTAGTGTGACTCAAACTTACTTGCCTCCTTGATGTTGCACGTTGTTGCCAATGCATCGCACCTCAGTGCTACATTCTTCTCCTAACAAACTTGTAAAATTTGCAGTTTGCATTGGTAGCCTATCAGGTTGCAGCTGACCATTTTAAATTGTATTTTGCCTTTACCCTGTATTACTGGTGTGGCTTCAAGTCCGCTACAATTTATGTTGAAGTAAAACTATTAAAGATGTAATTATTTTCAGCAGTTGAATTCTCTTCCAAATCTCTGTTTCTGATTTTGTTTCGAGCTTTGCAGCGGGTTGCTGATCGTGATCACTGCCTTCAGTCATGTTCCGGTGAAAACAATTAAGTTCTTTCATCTTGTGCTTACACTGTGCAACATGTCTTCCTTACAGGCACAAGAAAATATTGGGATGGTGATGATATTTACTTTAGTGACAGCTGTACAAGAAAAATTAAATGAAATTGTGGATCAAATAAAGTCTCGTAAAGAAGAGGAAAAGATATTAAAAGAAAAAGAAGCTGAAGAAGTTGAAAAGGTTTGTGGATCAGTACGCAGGCTGCTGTGATTCATGTATCCAGCCCAAATGTTTAGAAAATGCTAGAGACTACTATGTCTCATGCCTGTCAATACTATTTCTGCCAAATATATATTCGGTTCCCTATGAAGCTGTTGTTACATAGGATTGCATAGGATATACAGCATAGAAACAGGTCATTGGGTCCAACCAGTCCCTGCTGGTGTTTATGCTCCACTCGAGCCTCCTCCCGTCTTTCCTCATCTAACTCTATCAGCATAACCCTCTATTCCCTTTTCCCTCATATGCTTACTATTCGCTTCAACCACTTCCTGTGGTAGCGAGTTCCACATTCTCATCACTTTCTGGGTAAAGTAGTTTCTTCTGAATTCCCTATTTGATTTCTTGGTGACTATCTTATATTGATGTTTTGTTCTTCCCCACAAGTGGAAACACTATCTAATCTATCAAAACTTTTCATGATTTTAAAGACCTCTATTAGGTCACCCCTCAGCCTCTTTTCAAGAGAAGAGACCCAGCCTGTTCATCCTTTCCTGATCGGTGTATCCTCGCATTTCTGGTATCATCCTTGTAAATCTTCTCTGTGCCCTCTGTTGATGATATCTGCATCCACAACTGCCCAGGGAGCTTGTTCCATATGTTCATCACCCTTTATACAAAAAGTAGTTAAATCTACACTATCTGATCACCTTCCCTTTTTTGAACTTGAGTTACATACCCACTTTTAGAATTTGCAATTAAGTGAAACATTGGGATTCAGTTTATCTGTACCCCCTTGCAATCTTCAATATCTCAGTAACCTCTTTCCTGATTTGCCTTTTCTCTGGTGTAAATACAGTATTCCCAATTTCTGTAGCCTTTCCTCCTAGTTCAGTTGTTTAATGCACGGTATCAATTTAATTGTCCTTTGCCATACTCGCTCCAGTGCTAGGATGTTCCCAGTGTAGTACAGTTCACTCCAGTTGGGCCAGATGAGTACTCTGTACAAGTTCATCACCACCTCCTGGACTTGTGCTCTATCCTTTTGTTTCCTCTGTCCCTAAGATTGTATACACAATACAAGAGGTAAATACAATGTCCTTTAGCTTATATTCCTACTGCTTATTCCCCTTCCTCAGACGCATCACTTTGCATTTATTAGCAACAACTTGCACTTGTTCTGTTAATATCCTCAAAAAATCTCAAGCTGCTTCAAAAAAGAGAAGGAAACAAATGTTGAGCATGTTGGGGAAAATAAATTGAATAGGTGACCAAAGATGTTGTTAGAGAGGGGGTTTGAGAAGACATTTGAAGCTGGGAAAGAATGTAGCATGGAAAAGGGCTTTAGAGAAGGAATTCCAGAGAGCAAAGCCATGATGGCTGAAATTTCTCCCACCAGTGCTGCAGCAGAGGGAGACTAATGCACATAGTAGGCCAGTCAGAATAACAGCGAGTGTGAACTATGACCCTGGGCCAATTCCTTTCCGCCCCCCTCAAGACAATCAAAAACTAGTTACAGCAGATCAGTGACCACGAGGTACAAACCCAAGTCACATTGAGTATCTGTACCTGTTGATATTGGTCACAGTTAGGAACTCGGCCAGTTCCTTTTTTAACTGTCGCAGTGATCTGCACTCGCCACTCGAGTTGTTCCAGGTGTTGGCAACCCTCTATCGCCCACATTTGATGGGTGGGAGCACGAACTGGTGGTGATCCAATGGGCAGAAACAAAAAGGCTCCAGGGGTCATAACTACATCATTTGATCCTGATTCACGTATTCATTGTGAAGTTTCACACAGTGGTGTGCATCCCCTGCTGTGTGCTATGATGCGGTGTCTCTGTGCTCTGGTGCAATGGGTCTGAGTTCTAGTGCACTCTGCCATTATACACTTCTCCTACCAATCTGTGCTGAAGCATAATCATGTGAATCAGAACATCTGCCCACTGTCCTTTTTCCCCAGTTCATGATATCACTGAGTTAAATCATTACAATTCCATACAAGGGGAAAGACTACATAAATTTATATCCTTCCAAACTCACTAACTAGTTGTTCTCAATTGTAGTGATTTTGTTGTTTGTCAGATTTTGAAGAATTGTGGCCCAAAAGATCAATTATTTTTAACCTGGTCTTCTTGACTGCTGCCAGTCTTCCTGGAGCCAGTAAACTTGCTGCTCCATTGCCAACAGTTAAAATATAACAACACATGAGCTTGGTGGAGTATTGAGCCCCATAGTACAGCTGGATTACAGGAAGACGGGCTGCACTATCCACAGTTAAATGCATGAGAGTAGTGCAGTCAGCTTACTCTCGCAAGATCCAAACTGCAGTACAATAAGCAGCTCTAGTAAATATTTAAGAATAAAAATTTCCTTTACATCATTAGGATAAAGGAATGAACTCTTCTTTTGAACTTGTATATCAAATTAAAAACAAAGGCGTGTATTATAGGGTTGTAATTCTATCATATGTATAATGAATATCTTTTTTGCTTTTTTTTATGTTGTCATCTTAGTCCCTTTACTGAGTTACAGCTGTGTAATTCATTCACTAGAATTTCTGTATAATATGCAATGTTTCAAAGAACTATTTTCTGCAAACTCTTGTAGGCTGTTTTCCATGGTACAGCTGTTACAATTGAGAATTTCTTGTCGTGGAAAGCAAGATTTGATGTAGACTTGGCTGAAATCCGAAGAAAACTGCAAAAGGAAGAGGAGCAGGCTGGAAAAGTTAAACTGACAGGTATGTTGGACGTACTTGTTTTAAATATCAATGCACTTTGATTTTGCTTGACTTTTTTTTCAATCTTGGTGAGTACTGAAATGGTCCTTTCATCTTGGTTTCTTAATACAAAATGAGCTGTGCAAATACTGTATCTAAAATCCATGAACAACTCTTAGCACATTGCATAGTTTTTCTAAAAAAGATTGTAAAATTGTAATGATGTTCCTCAAAATCGAGGTTTCAATAAATGGCCATTATTTTGTTTGTCATCTCTGATTTAAAATGTCACTTTAGTAACTTTCATGTTTACTTTAACAGCTTACTTCACACTAATGCGGCCTTTATCACCTCCAAACTGGGTAACTCCAATTACCTCCTGGCCAGCCTCCCACTCTCCATAGACTTCTGCTCCCCTCAAAATCTGCTGGCTGTATACCATCCTGCACTAAGTCCCGCTTGCCCATCACTCTTGCCCTCATTGACCTACATTGGCTCCCAACACCTGAAGGTTAAATTTCTCATTCTTGTGTTTAAATCCATCTATTGCCTCACCCCTTCCAATCTCCCTAACCTCCAGCTCTATAACCCTACCTCCCCCAAACTCCCAGTTCCTCTCGTGCCCCCTTTCTCTTTTGCACTCTCCACCCTTCCCTATGGACTGCACCTTGATGTGGCGTAAAGGCTTGCATGCTGCTGTAAACCTGAGAACTATATCTGGGTGTATAACTCCTGATAGGTCCACCCAAGCCAGACAGGTCGATTAATGAGTTCACTTTTCCTCCTGGTAAGGGTTTGTGAGGCAGGCTGCTGATCTGTCCATGTAAAAATACCTTTAATTATAAAACGAACCAGAGGCAAGAGGAGCCTGTTAGGCTTGCAAATATAAACGCCAACTGTGGAAAATCACAATCTGCTTGATGTAAGGCAAGATGATACTCTGGAGTCAAATATCTTGCTTTGGACAGACTGGAATAAATTAGTTGCCTCATGTGCCACTAGCTACAGGAGACTCTAATAACTTTGCCCCACCATTGGCAGCCGTGCCTTCAGTTGCCTATGCCAAACGTCCTGAATTCCCTCCCTAAACCGTCTTCCTCTTCACTTCCCTCTCCTCCTTAAGACCCTCCTTAAAACCTACTTCTTTGACCAAACTTTTGGTCATTCTTCCTAATCTCTCTTCCTTTGGCTCGGTATCTCCAAGACTGGGACTAAATGGATAGCTTTTTCAGGCAGTCAGCGCAGGCACAACGAACCTCCTGTGCTGTAAAATTCTGATTGTGTTTAATGATTCTAAGTTGAGGGGTGCACCTTTCAGGTTGTGGTTTTATATTTCAGGAAAGCAGCTGTTTGAAACCGATCATAACCTTGATACATCGGACATTCAGTTCTTGGAAGAAGGTAAAGCACAATTTATTTCAATTTACAATGAAACTCTATGTTCTTTATTTTGACTGGTACTGTTAGTTTGTGTACTACTAAAGGCTTGGAAATGCATTGTATAAGATATGAGTAGCCTATACACACCTCAGTGTCTCCAATTGTATATATTTCATAAATGTGGCCGGGGAAGGGCTCTGATCTCTTCGTTTTCTCAGTCGTGAAACAAACAAACAATGTTTCACCTTTTAATCAGATTATTATAACTGAAACAAGGTGTGTTCTGATTTTTTTATGGACTCTGCCATTCTGATACCTTAAGTTATGTATGATTTTAAAATGATGCTTGGTTAACTGGATCCTAAATTAATGTTGTATA